>NC_056750.1:114968361-114988361 GCF_019279795.1 Protopterus annectens | reverse complement strand
TCCTCTCTTGTCCTACCTTCCTGGGTCCTATCTGAGAGCCAGCTCACTATCCAGAGTGTAACATATGGTTTTATGCCTATATCCATGAGTTTGTATCTATGAGCTTGTTTGCAATGCCTGAGTGGGGTATTGCATCATATGGCTTAACCACCTCAAGGTAGGCAGTATATACTCTTCTGCCCCATCCATTGACTTCATGACTTCTCAAAAAAGTAGAACACGTTGAGTAGGTTATCCCAATTTCAAGTTAAAAGATGATCTCTTATACAAAGTGAGGAAACACAGGAAAGAGATTCAGCATCATTGGGTCTATATTACAAATTCAAAACTCCAAATAGCCAAACACCACAACATTGACACATAAAGACTGAAGTAGCAAAACTATGAATGGCCACTTCAGCGAATGTTTTCACAGGGAATTTGCCCTTTTCCACACTGTAGAGTGATCTTGGGGTTGGTATATTTAGTTTGGGGAGGGCACAGTGTAGGGTTTGACAATTTGCTTTTGTTATGGTTGGCCGAGTAATTTTTTTCCCCTGGGAAAAAATTCGCTGAAGTGGCCATTCGTAGTTTTGCTACTTTGATCTTTATGTGTTGATGTTGTGGTGTACAGATATTTGGAGTTTTTAATTCATAATATAGACTTGCATCATTTATTGGTGCCAAAACATTATAGGACACTAGTAATGAAGCTAAGCCATGGACACCTGTCATGAGGTCACCTGGGGAAGGGCAAAACGAAGGCAAAAGTATTAATTAGACTTTACCATCAAGGCATAATGAAAACTTTTGTGCTTCTTGGCCAGAATGCCATAAAACTGTACCTCCTCATAGATATAAAAGTCTCCTGATCTCAGTGCCTATCATAGAAGCACTATTTGAATGTATTTCTATGTACATTGTGGTGGTCATTATTGAAATCCAGCAATGGGTAACACTACATGCTAGTCATAACGGGCTATGTTACTAAATTTTCAGCAGTGCCGTTACACAAAGATAATCTTAAGGCTATTGCTAGGAATTTGTTCTATTATTTTCCAAAGTGGATACCCCTAAGGAGATAATTACTAAACAAGCCCCTCCTTTTATGTCAAGGGCCTCACATCAGTTACATCAGTGTTTTAAATTCAAGCAGTTGAAGGTAGCAATCTACCATATACGGACTGATGGCTTAATAAAATACTAAAATTCATGCTAAGGATGGTTACTGATGCAGATAAGAAAAACTAGGACCAATTGTTACCCTACATACTTTTTGCAAACAGAGAATGGCTACAGACTTCAGCTGGGTTTGCTCCATTTGAACTTCTGTATTGCAGAAATTGAAAATATTGCTAAGAAAATTTGATGTGGAAAATGCACCCTTCATGTGTGATAGAACATTATGTTAGCTTGCAGAATAGATTAAAGCTGGGAATGACCATAGTAATGGACCACATGCAGACAGACAAAAAAAAAACACAAGTTTATTTTAACAATGCCGGACTTAGAGAACTTAACCAAGGAGATTTGGTACAAGTGCTACTGCCATCTATGGAAACCACATTTCAGGACAAATGGCAGGGACTATTTTAGGACTATTTGATGTTATAGAAAGAATAAATGCAGTTAACTATTAGGCTAGGCAGCCACTAAAAAAGAAAAGGCTCAGTTTCATCATATTAATACATTAAAGACATGGAAGGAAGCAGGAAATTATGCAGAGAGCTTGCAAACTGAAGTTCCTACAGGAGAGACAAGGGAATCTCTACCTGAAGTACAGCTATGGGAATCCTTGTCAAAATTACAATGGCAGAATGTTGAGTGAATTTGTATTAGTAAAAGAGTTTTCTCAGAAATATCTGAGACAAGTAAATGATTAGAGCAAAATATCAAGCCAACACCCAGAATGAAAGGTATGTTCGGACCATACAAAGTACTCAAATCACCGTTACAGTTAGAAGGAGGATAAGTTCAAAGTTAGGAAGAATCACAGTGACCAAGTAGTGCTAGTTTGTAAGCCTGATGGATGTATCATCGTTAGCTTTATGAAACTGAATAACATTTAAAAGTGGGATAGCTATTCCATGCCCAGAACTGATGAGTTTATTTATATTTACTGACATTTTTTTTTTTACCAGGGAAGTTCAAAGAGGTGATAAATACCCATTTTCAGCAGAGGCCTGGGAAGAAACTCTAAAGAGAACCTGGAAAAGACCAGTGAGCTTGACAAAGGAACACTGGCAGATGTCACTTACCCCCCACCCCATCATAGATAAAACAACCTTTGAAACTGTTGAAGGTTTATTTCAGTACCTGGTGTTACCATTTGGCCTACATGGAGCCCCCAGCTGCTTTTCAGAGGCTGATGAATAAAATTCAGAGGACTGGAACTCTCATGTACCTAGAGCACAGGCTATGTTAGAATCCATATAACAGGCTGGCTTGACTGTAGACGCAAAAAATAGTAAACTGAGGATGGCAGAAGCCAGGTATTTAGGGTACTTTTTTGGAGAAGCCCATCACCAGTGGTGTCCCCGAGGGCTCTGTGCTAGTCCCACTCCTCTTTGGCATCTAGTCCTCAGATGTCACAACCAATATCAAAGGCCTTTGACTAACCAAATGTGAAGATGATTTCAAACTAGGAGCAGTCATTGAAACCCCCAAGACAAGAACATCCTTCAGGAAGGTCTAATACAGACAAACACTTGATGCCAAAGCCATGGCTTAAAATGCAGTACCAAGAAATTCACTATAGTACCTTTTGGGAAGTCTGCCACCCTGAGTCACTATGTCATCAATAACACCCCCCCCCTTAAAAGTTGATTCACTAGGTAAGGATCTGGGAACTCATGTAGATAGTAACCTAGCCTTCGACCAACATGTGTCCAAAGTAGTAAGAAAATCCTACTATGTTTCTTAACTTATAATAAAGGACATAGCATCTAGGTCCAGAGAGGTCATCATATCACTGTGCTTGGCCCTCATCAGACCCATCACAGAGTATAATGCCCCCTTCTGTATGTACCTGACCAGACACATGCAGCAACTGTAATGTCCACAAAGGTTCCTTACGAAAAGAATACAGGGAATAAACACAATGTTCTCTGCTGATCATCTCAAAGCCCTGTCTCTTTACTCAGTAACATAGACTTCTGAGAGGCTATATTTGCCTGGCATACAAGACATCCCTGAACCCTGTTTTGATGAACCTTCACAAAACCCTGTTTTGATGCACATTCGCAAAACTAACAGCATCAGAACTACCAGCTTAAAATACCTAATTTTTTGTGACATAAATAGGACATGTTGGAAAGACAGATAGGTTGCTCAGTGAATTTCCATTTTCTGGGACAGGTGCTCCATCCATGTGAAGCAGAATTCCTCCCTATCCGTATTTAAGCACAACTTGGATCAATAGATGGTAATCAGAAATTCTCCTCTTGTCTGGCTCCTATGTTTGTGATGGACATAGGCACTCAGTAAATCACCCTTCATATAAATCAAATTTGTAGGTCACATTTGGGTTGCACAGCTAGGCTTATAAGGCCTCTGGTCATTAGCCTAGTATATACATATGAACCTATAAGAGGGGTCATAAGGCCACAATTGGAAAAACTGAAGCCATAAAAAAACTGTCCTATACCACTAGTAAAAGACAGGTGAATGCTTTTCTTGTACTAGCTGGGTATTACAGAAAGCCTGTATTGTATTTTGCAACTATTGCCTGTCCTTTCACAGATCACACAAGTAGAAAAACTGCTGGCCAGGTGCAGTGGTCTTTTGAGACAGAACATTTAATGAACCAAAAATTATCCTTTGTTCTGAAACTGTGCTAGTAAGTCCTTTTTTATTAAAGAGATTACCATATATATCAACACATTAAAGGTTGGTTAGTGTCAGTGGTATGCCAAGACATTCAAAGTGAGGAAAGTGAATAATGCAAAAAACTCAGCTACTGAAAGAGAGTGCCTAAAAATAAAGTGGGATTTATATGCCTTGAAATAGTATTTGTAATGCAGGTACTTTGAATTGTTAACAGATCATGCCCTGCAGGCAAACCGATGGTAATACAAAGGTGTGCCAGTGGGCACAATCCCTCTAACCATTTCAGTATACAGTGCTCCACAGGCCCAGAATAAAAAACTAAAATGTTTTTGCCTTGGGGGCTTTTGAGGCCTTGGGTGGATTTCTTCAGCACTTCAGTGTAGGAGGATTTATTTTTAAGTGAGTGGCATCCTGGCATGAAGTTCATGTGCGTGCTACAACCTGCTGGGTGATAATAATAGGATCATAGCAGATTACTAGGCTATTTTAAGCCTAGCCATTTCATCCCAATGTAATACCATAGAAAGTTAGTCAATACCCAAGATTGCATTAAGTGATGACTGCCCATGTCCAGAAGGGTTGTGGGTTCTATCCCTCGGTAAGAATTTACAGTGCCCCATCCACTCATCCAGGTTCTTGAACTGTGTCATAGACATGCTCTGTTTTACATGAATTGGTAGCCTGTTCCAAAGATACTACAGTCGCTGGGAGACAAATCTGTCCCTCCAGCATGTCCTATTTAAATTCTAGGCCATACTTAGGTCCCTGGAATGGGTAGCACTAGTCTCATTTAATTTACAGATATGCAGTAAGTTCATTAGGTTTGGGTCTTGGATTACTCTTAGGCCAGGCATAAATCTCCTCTAAGAAGTCTATACAATACAGAGTATAGTGACAGGGAGTTTAGTCAGTCTGTGTAAAGCACATGCTAGAGACCCTTGATCTTTTTTGTTAGAAACCTCTGAGGTCTCTCTAATTGCTGCAGGTGCTTAGTACGCTACATGCCAAATGGGGCATTATGCTCAATTATGGGTCAGATAAGTGCTGAATATAGAGGGGTTATAACTTCTTTTACTCTCGAGGTGATGCCTTTACTAATCAAGTCTGCTACGTAGAAAGTTTCCTTACTACAGTAGATATATGTTGGTTGAAGTTAAGGTTGTAGTCAACTTGTGATCCCAGGTCCCTTAATGCTTCATGGACACTTAGGGTATTGTTGTTGATTTGATAGTGTGAGGGGACATCATTTGTTCTGACGGGAATGATGATGCATTTCTTTGCATCCAGTTTGAGACCATGACTAATACACCAGTCATTGGTCTGCATGAGACCCTCCTGAAGTATACTGACATCATTTGGGGATTCAGTGATTGCACCTAGTTTGCAGTTGTTTGCAAACTTGATCAGCCACAACACCTTAGCTTTGACCTGAACTTCTGAGAAGTATATACCAAACAGTAGGGGGCCCACCACTGACTCCTGTGGCACCCCACTGCTGATTAATGTGGAATGGCCACTGTTTTAGTACATGTCTGGTTTGGGAGCCAGTTGGCAACTTATCTTACAGTGAAGGGGTTTACATTCAGTTTGCTAAGTTTATCGTGAATGCTTGAATGTGGGACTGTGTCAAAAGCCTTTTGTAAAATTTAAAGTTGCACTATTAAGGTAGTCTGTACCATTACTCAATGAAAACAATGAGATGGTTCATCTGATAAGACATTCTTTACTCTGCATACAAAGTAGACATCTAGTATAACAATGAAAGATATACACAAATAACAAAATCGTACTTCAGCTTACAGCATCAGATTTGTAAGAATCAAAATTTCTCATACAAAAGAAAAAGTCACAACCTTTATAGTGTCTTTTCTGCCTGCATCAGCAGTTTAGAGAATTTACCAGATTAATAAGTCGTTCTTTTGAAGCTGGTCAGCTGACAGTTTGTTTTCCATATCTCACACATTCTGTCCCATGTTTGTAGTATTTACTTGCAAACAAATTATTAATGACATGTATGCACAAGTATGATATCTTATTACAATTACCAAACCGGATAGAATGCAGTTGTAATAAACATTAACTTGCTTAACTATGCATAATATTGCTTTTGAATACTGTTTTTGCTGGAGTCTGTGCTATTTTTATGCTATCATACGATTACAAAATATTGTAAGAAACAAAAGAGATATTGATTTAATTAACACATGCTTAAAACAGATATATTTACATGATTTACATTTGCTATAATTTGCCTTTTGCTGCACTTTAGATGAAAATACATGCATGTCAGTCTTGTGATGTCATGTCTTTGCTTCGTTTGTTATTACTATTTAAGTGCCTTGCTGTAACTGAATGAAAGTTGGTGCTGTGTACCCTTAACCATTTTTGAAAGGTAGAATAGTACGTCATAAATTATTTATCAGCGTAGTTAACTGCAGTTGCTTTACCTCTTTACTAACCAGATTATATTTATCAGTATTCTATTCTGCTGACTTTAAAGGTCTTATGCACTTCTGAAAAAGTGTTTGCATATGTTGTCTGAACTTTTTGAACTCACTCTGACTATATCTTAGAAGTTTATTAAATCTTTTTGTCAGTTTACCATGAACCTCATCTCTGTTATCTGTTTTGTAATGTGCAGTGGTTTTATGCCACTTTTGCTGTATATAAGCCAAGAAATGCTGAGGAATAAAATTCCAGAAGCAATGCTCAAGTGTATCATTGCATACAGTGCCTACAGTTTTAAGAACTCAAGCTTTAAATGTAATCATGTTATTAAAAATACCCTTCTGTTTATCCCACTTAGGGAGAGTTTCTAACATTAGCTAAATGTACTGCTCTAGCAGCCTCAGATTCCTGTGTCTCTAATTGAGCTCATAATGTATTAGCTTCCTCCCTTGCAACAATTACATCATGCTGTGTGTCAGCCAGTTGTCTGTCATATGTTTATTACAAACGGACAGTTAATCCCTTTATTATACAAATAGCTTTACTGCCTTGTTCAATAACAGTTTGTGTCTTAATTTTAGTCTGTGAGACTTTCAAAAACTGAGAACATTCTTTTGTACATTTAGTAATGTCAGCATGCATTTTACCAGATGCATTTCATTTATCACAGTAAGTCTGAACGTGACCCATGAGGTCCAGATCTTGCTGGTTGCTATTTTTAGCAATCCAATCTTTAAACTCCTGCAAATCAGACTGTAAAGTATAAACTTTGACATCTACATTACCCTGTAATAAATCTTTTGCAACAGGATATATAGAGACAGGAACCATTGTCTGTGCTTCAAGCATTACTTTATCGTGGTTGTGTTCCAGGTTTTGTACAATATGTACAATATGTTTATGACAAGGCATGCAAAAAGCAACATTTAAATAAAACATTTCTGTACATTCTGTGACACTTCTGTCTTTACGTAGTAAAAACGTACAGGTACTAACATGCTGATTATACTTATATATAATATATGTATTTAAATAATTCAACACATCTACATATGATTCAGATACATCAACAGTAAAATAGTGCACTTCTTGGCATTTTCATGAATTGCATTCATTGTTAATAGAAAAACAGAAGACAATATTTGCCACAAATGTTCAGGACAAGGTTATCAGGCTTGATACGAAGATCAGTTGTGGAAGAATTTTCTGTTGTCAGTCACTATATGCTGGTGAAGTCAGGTCCGACAGTATGACCCACTCTCCGTATTTCACCAATTGTCTGAAGAAAAATTACTGTACTGCCCTGTACTGCACTGCAGTGTTTGTCCTCCAGTCAATGGACAAAGTTTTAGGAAAGAAGAGTCAACTCAAAAGAAGAACTGCGCAGGAATGTCGCACTATGAGAGGCACCTCTGCAGGTCACCTCCTCGGTTGTTTTGACTGGTCTGGTCTCGCCACTGTAAAATTTAAAGTTGCACTATTAAGGTAGTCTGTACCGTTACTCAATGAAAACAATGAGACGGTTCATCTGATATGACATTCTTTACTCTGCATAAGAAGTAGACATCTAGTATAACAAAGAAAGATATACACAAATAACAAAACCGTACTTCAGCTTAAAGATCAGATCTGTAAGAATCAAAGTCTCTCATACAAAAGAAAAAGTCCCAATCTTTAAAGTATCTTTTCTGCCTGCATCAGCAGTTTAGAGAATTTGCCAGATTAATAAGTCTTTCTTTTGAAGCTGGTCTGCTGACAGTTTGCTTTCCACATCTCACACATTCTGTTCCTGAAGAATAACTCCTCGGCCTTGCTCTTATCTTGCACATACTGTTGAAGAAACACAGCTGCATACAAGAGTTCATCTTGACCTGCTTGTAGATAGAGAATTTCACAAACTGTATAGTTTATAAAGATAAAATATTTTACTTCTGACTTCTAATAACAATGAATGCCAAGCTATATGTTTTTTGCCATGAATTCCAACTAAGTGCACTCTGTACTACACTGAAAAGCAGAACATTTATTTTACATTTTCAGAAAAATCCACTGAAAGCCATTTTAACCTGTTCCTTACACTGAAAACAGAATATTTCAACTCTCACACCTTTGCCAGGTCAAGGTATGCTGTGTGCACAGATTTGCCCTCGTCAATGGCCTTGGTCACATTTTCAAAGAAATCCACCAGATTTAATCAGCAGGAATTGGGTAGTATTCAGGGTTTGGAGGCCACCTATGTCTTTATTTATGAGGTCCATAATTATAGGTTTCATGGCCCTACAGATGCGGCTGGTCAGGCTATGGATCTGTAATTCCCCGAGTCTATTGCTAGGCCACCTTTGTAGAGGAGAATAACCATTTCTGTTCTCCATTCCACAGGAACAAAGCCTGTGGTTATGCTATGATTGAAAAGGGTACTTAGTGGTGATGCTAGTTCATGTTTTAGCCTGTTTAAAAGACAGCCTGGGGTGTCATCTGGTCACATAGAGGCTACATTTTTTGCCTTAGACAAGGCTTTGAAGACCTGCTATGTACATAGCTGTAAAAGACCTTGTGGTTGTCCTTGGCTGTACTTACTAAGCTTCTCTCAAAGTTGCCTTTGGAGGATTTGACAAGTTGTCTTATTTGTCTGTTGAGGCTAAGGAGGGTGCTTTTCCATTGTTGGGGTCTTGCCTTTGTTTTCCTGGACAGCAACTTTTTGCATTTATTGTAAAGTTTGTTGATGCTGGATGTCCACCATGGCAGCTTATTTTTACTTGGGGTTCTGGCATGATTCTTTCTGGTACGGCCAAGTTTATACACTTATGCAAGTACTTGTCCAGGGCATTAGTGTAAGCTTCAGTGAAGTTATCAATTCCAGGTTGGGGTGGGGTTTGGAATGCATTTAGACCTTCACCTAGGATGGTATAGTTTGCCTTGGTTAATTTTATTTAGTCTGATTTCACCCTTTGTGAGTTCTGGTGTTAGTGCCAGCTTGAAGGAGACTGATATATGATCAGTTTTAACTAATCAGGGCCCGACAGCTGTGGCAGTGCATCTGTTTGACATGTTGGTGAAGCCCAGATCCAGAATGTTTGTTCCCCTTGTCGAGGTATGGACAATTTGTTCCATGGAGTTTGAATTAACAAAGTCAAGGTACTTTTGCATTAGTGAGTTAGGGCTGGTGTAGGTTTCTCAGTTGATAGTAGGATAACTGAAATCCTCCATAACCAGTGTGTTAAGTAAAATTTGGATTGTCTCCAGTTTGAGCAAGTAGGCTTCATGGGTATCATGATACATGGAGGGGGATCTATAACCGGCTATGACTTGAATGGGGGGGGGGTCTTACCCACCATAACCTAGACCTGGAGTAAATCCATGGGGTTGTCCAGTCTAACTAGACAGGAGATAAATTTATCTTTAATATAGATAAAAACATCTCCTCCTTTGGTTTTCACACATCCATTTTGTGGTCTAAAGGTGTGGAAGGCATGGTAGCCTTGCAAGTCCAGGGTACCCTCTGAAGCCTTGAACCAGGTTTCTGTGACTGCACAGACATCTACATCTTCTAGTGATAGAGGTGCTTCCATGGAGTGCAGTTTTTGGTTTAACCTTCTAGCATTTACTAGCATGAATCTTATTTGTTCCGATTAGTTAATTTCATGTTGATAATATTGTTTTTGAGACCTTGCCTAAAAAAGGCACTATGGGAGAGGCAAGAGCCTTGGCCAGCAGCTGAAAGCCTAGAGCTGCCAGGTGCAAACCATCTCTAGCAAAGTAGTGAGGTTTGTCTGTTGAGAGGAACTGGATCCCTCTTTGAATGACACTAAAAACTGAGCCAATTATTAAGATCAGTCATTTTTTTTTTATACTCTGGCATCATTCTAGATGAGGGTAGTATGCTGCTTAAGGCTAGGGACATACCTGCCTGGGACACATACTCAGAGAGCTCAACCATGTCTCTTCATATAGTCCAGTATGGTACATCTCAGGTCATTCACACCAACATGAACTATGACTGAGTCATAATGGTACTTGTTGCTGAAAGACCTGAGAGCATGCATAGGTTCATAGGTTCATAGGTAGGTACTAGGCTATCAGCCCTAGGGCCTATACAAGCCTAGCCAAAAAGGTACCTTGGCTTTCGTCACCCAAGAAAATTATTGTCCTGTGCCCCTGTCGAGCAGAGCCACAGAGGTGATCCCTGGGGTGAATTTCCTATTTCCCTTCCAATCATCAAGATTTTTCTTGAAGAGTGCTAATGATGAGCTTTGTTTGCTATAGATAGGTAATTTGTTCCAGAGTATGGGAAGTCTCTGGGACAGGAATCTATCCCTCCAGCATGTTCTGTTTATTGTGGTGACAAGGTTTAGATTCATTAGAATGTGCAGCTCGGATGGGATTGGGATTTCTTTAAGTGGAGCATGTCTAACAGCTCTGGGTTTGACATAGCTTTGTATGTTAGACAGAGATCACCTCTGAGTAGGCGATATGTGACGGAGTAAAGCTGGAGTATTTTGAGACAGTCTGCGTAGGGTATCTGTTTGAGGCCAGTAATCCTCTTTGTGAGGTATTTCTGCAGCCTTTCCAGTCGTTGTAGATGTCTTGTGAGGTACATACCAAAAGGGGTGCTGTACTCTATAATGGGTCTAATGAGTGATGAGTAGAGGGGAACAATGACCTCTTTTTTCCCAGGTGAGAAATCTTTTGTGATGTGGTGTGCTAGGTAGAAGGATTTCCTGACTACTGTGGCAATGTGATTATCAAAGGAGAGACTACTGTCCACCTGTGTCCCAAGGTCTCTTATCAGACTTTCAGTGTTAAATAGACTACCACCTATGTGGTAGCTCATGGGTACAGAGTTTTTACCAAAGGGGATTACAATGCACTTTTTGGCATTGAGCTTGAGGCCATGGCTTTGACACCAGGCATCTGTCTCAGTGAGGCCCTTTTGTAGGATGTCCACAACTTTAGGAGTTTCAATTATGGCTCCTAGTTTGCAGTCATCTGTGAACTTCATTAGCTAAAGACCTTCTGTGTTAGCCTGTATTTCAGAAAAGTAGATACCAGACAGGAAAGGACGCAGGACTGAACTCTGTGGTACTCCACTTGTCACTGGTCTGAAGTTGGATTTGGAGTCTGCTACTTTCACAGTGTGGGTTCTGTCAGTGAGCCAGTTGGCAACCCATCTTGTGACATAGGGGTTTATACCTAGTTTAGTGAGTTTATCTATAATTTCAAAGTGGGGGATGGTGTCAAAAGCCTTGTTGAGATCTAGATAGGCTGTGTGAACCATCTTACCCTTGTCTATGGCTTTGGTGACTGCTTCAAAGAAGTCTGTCAGGTTTAGGAGACATGATCTGCCTTTTACAAACCCGAACTGGGTGGGGTCCAGAGTTTGAAGATTACCAATGTCTTTGTAAGTTCCACAATGATACGTTCCATGGCCTTGCAGACCAGGCTCATTAGGCTAATGGGGCAGTAGTTCCCAGGGTCTGTGGTGGCTCCCCCTTTGTGGAGTGGGATAACCGTCTCTGTGTGCCATTCAGTGGGCTCAAAGCCTGAAGTGAGGCTATGATTGAACATGGTGCTTAGGTGGGGTGACAGTTCATTCTGTAGTTCATGTAGAACACAGCCTGGATGTTGTCAGGTCCCATGGATGCTGTGTTCTTGGCTTTGGAGATTGTGTTTTATACCTGTGCAGCCGTGATTACAGGAACTTTGCATTCTTCTGTTATAGAGATGGGCCCTTTAGGGGCCATGATGTGATGAATCCTGACACTGGACAGGCAGCTGACTGTGACTTTCTCCTTATCCAACCTGGTGAGTGGGACATCCGTGTGTCTCACTATTGAGTCTCCAATGACAACAAAAATTAGTTTTTTGAGTGTTACAGCTTATTGGCTTGTTGGGAGAGACACTGGTGTTGCTATATGTCATGGATGCTCTGGGGATGTGTTAGTTGTAGCACTCTTGTGTTATGGATGTCTCTGGTATTTTGATAATTTTTTCGAGAGAACCTGCACATATGTGAATTTACGTGTTTGATGTATAGTATGTGTATGAGTAGTGGTACTATCAGCATGTGTAGTGGTGGGTGAGTTGGCAGCCTTCTTCGTGTTACTGTTTTGAGTGAGAAAGAGCATGGATTCTAGATTCTCTGTGTTAATACAGCTCTCACACTCTGTAAAAGAGTGTGTTATTAATAGAATGTTGTCTGTGTGCATGAGGCAATTGCTACACTTCCTCAAAAAACCCAAGTCAACAAAGTTGGCAGGAAAAACAAGGGTAGTCCAACTGTCAATAATGCTAGGTTGAAGACTGTTGTCACTAGGGGTGGCTATTCAGAATTAGTCACTGAGGAACTCAGTGGATGGATATTTCTGCCTGGGTTTTAGGGAAAACTTATTGATTTTAACTGTCTAGTTTTGGCACACAGTTATACAGCAGTGCACTGTGCTGCATGATGCACAAACAACCAGAAACCTGCTGAAATGCAGGGCCTAAATACCAGAAGCTAAAAACTTGAAAAAATTTAAAAAAGATTCAAAAGGACAAAGGAGGATGCTTATTCCAAGCCCTAGATCAGCCTTCTTTACCAGACAGGTCCAAATCAGCACAATTTTCTCACAAACGTGCATATAGGCCCCTTTCAATCCAAGATGGCTTGGAAAATGTGCTTAGAACAAACAAACCACTACAAACAGTTCCAGAAGCAGCAAGTCTGTTTCTGGGCTATGCTATGTTACAACTATTAGCTACCCTAGTTTCAGCAGGAAACACTAGAGAATGCTTAAAACAGCAGAAAAATAGCAGCGAGAAACTAAAAAAAAGTTTTAAATGGCAGAAAATCAGCATGAAGGCACTAAAGAATGTTTTAAACAGTTAACAGATCAGTTATTTAAACACTGCTTGACAGAAAAAAACAGAACAAAGAGGACAGATAGCTTAAAAACAGAGAAAAAAATACCAGTAAATAGTTAATATACAGTGAAACTAACAAAAAAGCTTTGTAAACTGTGAAAACAACAATACATTTTAATTTAACAGGCACAGTAAAAAGCAATGTCTTTCAGCTTTTCCTGGTTACGGGTCGCCACAGCGGATCACCAGTCCACAGATTTAACAGACACAGTAAAGCAGACAATTGCAGTACAACAATGTAGATTAGTATACAGTAAATAAATACAATATAAAAGTAGGTGGCAAGGCAATAAAAAGTGTGGTAAATAGTATAAATAAAAAAAAAAAAAAAAACAGGCAACTTATGTTTTTTGGAAGTTCAGATGCATCTAGTCATGTGGTATCTCTGCTCACAGTTGTGGTTGGTAGCCCACCTCAGATCAGCTCTGTACAAACAAGCAGAAACCTGCTCAAATGTTTGTTTGTGTCTTTCGGCTTTTCCCGGTTAGGGGTCACCACAGCGGAACTCTGGTCCACTAATGATTGGCAGTAGAGTTTTACGTGCTGGCTTGCCAGGTCTAACGCACAACCTTCAATGAAGGAATGCTCATTCATGCATGTCGCCACACAGAAGACGCTCTAACTGAGAATCGAACGGGCAATGTCTAACTGTGAGGCGACAATGCTACCGCAGCACTACCACCGCAGAAACCTGCTCAAATGCAATGCCTAAATACCAGAAGCTAAAAACTTGAAAAAAAAACTTTAAAAAGATTTAAAGGGACCAATGAAGATGCTTTTTCCAAGCCCTAGCCTGGCCTCCTTTTACCAGCCAGGTCCCAATCAGCACAAGTCTCTCACAAAAGTGTAGATAGCGCCCTTCCAATCCAAGATGGGCTGGAAAATGTGCTCAGAGCAAACAAACCCCTACAAACAGTTCCAAAAGCAGCAAACCTGTATCTGGACTATGCTATAGCTACTACCTACCCTAGTTTCAGTGGGGAAACACTAGAGAAAGCTTAAAACAGCAGAAAAATAGCAATGAGACACACAAAAAGTTTAAAATAGCAGAAAATCAGCAAGAAGGCTCTAAATGTTTTAAGCAGTTAACAGATCAGATATTTAAACACTGATTGGCAGGAAAACCAGAACAAGGAGAACAGATAGCTTAAAAACAGAAAAAATATCAATAAATATTTAACAAACAGTGCATCTAACAAATAAAGCTTTGTAAACAGTAAAAACAACAAAAGGTTCATAGGTTCATAGGTTGGTACTAGGCTATTGGCCCTAGGTCCTATACAAACCTAGCCAGACAATTCCCCGGATATTTCTTCCCACAATATTTACTTCCCTGGACCCCTATCTAGGTATAAAAATTGATTTAATATGCACAGTAAAATGCAATGTCTTTAGGCTTTTCCCAGGTAAGGGTCGCCTCTGTGAAACACCAGTCCACAGATTTAACATGCAAAGTAAAGCAGACAATTACATTACAACAATGTAGTTTAGTATACAGTAAATAAATACAGTAAAAAAAGTAGGTGACAGGCAATAAAAAAGTACAGTAAACAGTACAAATAATCAAAAAAAGGCAACTTATACTTTTTGGAAACTCAGAAGCATCTAGTCATCTGGCATCTCCGCTCAGAGTTGTGACTGGTAGCCCACCTCAATTCAGCTTAGTACAAACAAGCAGAGACCTGCTGAAATGCAGGACCTAAATACCAGAAGCTAAAATTTGAAAAAAGACTTTAAAAAGATTCAAAAGGGCAAATGAAGATGCTTATTCCAAGCTCTAGACCAGCCTCTCTTTACCAGACAGGTTACAATCAGCACAATTCTCTCACAAAAGTGCAGATAGGCCCCTTCCAATGCAAGATAGCCTGGAAAATGTGCTCAGAACAAACAGACCACTACAAACAGTTTTTAGAAGCAGTAAACCTGTGTCTGGGCTATGCTACAACTACTAGCTACCCTAGTTTCAGTTGGAAACACTAAAGAATGTTTAGAACAGCAGGATAATAGCAGTGAGACACTAAAAACATGTTTAAAACAGCAGAAAATTAGAAATGAGGCTCTAAAGAATGTTTTACACAGTTAACAGGTCAGTTATTTAAACACTGCTTGCAGGGGAAAACCAGAACAAGCAGAACAAGATAGCTTAAAAAGAGTGAAAAATACCAGTAAATACTTAACAAACAGTGAAACTAACAAAAAAGCTTTGTAAACAGCGAAAACAGCAATAAAATTTGATTTAACAAACACAATGAAGCAGACAATTGCAGTACAACAATGTAGTTTAGTACTCAGTAAATAAATACATTATTAAAGTAGATAGCAGACAATAAAAAGTGCAGTAAACAATAATCAAAAAAACAGGCAACTCGTTTTTGGAAGCTCAGAAGCCTCTAGTCATCTGGTATCTCATCTCAGAGTTGTGGCTGGTAGCCCATCTCATTTCAGCTCGGTACAAATAAGCAGAGACCTGCTCAACAGCATAGCCTAAATACAAGAAGTTAAAAACTTGAAAAAAAACCTTTAGAAATATTTAAAAGGACTGATGAGGATGCTTATTCCAAGCCCTAGTCTGGCCTCCCTTTGCCAGACAGGTCCCAATCAGCACAATTCTCTCAAACAAGGGCAGATAGGCCCCTTCCAGTCCAAGATGGCCTGGAAAACATACTCAGAAGAAACAAATCATTACAAACAGTTCCAGAACCAGAAAACCTGTATCAGGACTATGCTGCACCTGCTAGGTACCCTAGTTTAGTAGTTTAGTGGGAAACACTAGAGAATGTTTAAAGGAGCAGAAAATAGTGAGACACTAAAAAAGGTTAAAATAGCAGAAAATCAGCAAGAAGGTTCTGAAGACTGTTTTAAACAGTTAACAGATCATTATTTAAACACTACTTGGCAGGAAAACCAGAAAAAGGAGAACAGATCTTAAAAACACAGAAAATACCAGTAAATACTTAACAAATAGTGAAACTACCAAAAAACTCTGTAAACAGTGAAAACTACAATAAAATTTGATTTAACAGGCACAGTAAAAAGCAATGTCTTCCGGCTTTTCCCAGTTAGGGGGTCGTCACAGTGGATTACCAGTCCGCAGATTTAACTGACAAAGTAAAGCAGACAATTGCAGTACAACAATGTAGTTTAGTATACAGTAAATAAATACAGTATAAAAGTAGGTGGCAGGCAATAAAAAGTGCAGTAAATAGTATAAATATTAAAAAAATGCAGCTTATACTTTTTGGAAGCTCAGAAGCATCTAGTCACTTGGCATCTCAGTTCAGAGTTGTGGCTGGTAGCCCACCTCAATTCAGCTTGGTACAAGCGAGCAGAAACCTGCTCAAATGCATGCCCTAAATACCAAAAGTTAAAAACTTAAAAAAACTTTAAAAACATTCAAAAGGACCAATGTGGATGCTTATTTCAAGCCCTAGCCTGGCCTCCCTTTACCAAACAGATCCCAATCAGCACAATTCTCTCACAAAAGTGCAGATAGGCCCCTTCCAATCCAAGATGGCCTCAAAAACATGCTCAGAACAAACAAACAGTTCCAGAAGTAGCAAGCTTGTATCTGGACTATACTACAACTACTAGCTACCCTAGTTTCAGTTGGAAACAGTAGAGAATGTTTAAAACAGCAGGAAAATAGCCGTGAGACACTAGAAACATGTTTAAAACAGCAGAAAATCAGCAATGAGGCTCTAAAGAATGTTTTAAACAGTTAACAGGTCAGTTATTTAAATACTGCTTGCAGGAGAAAACCAGAACAAACAGAACAAGATAGCTTAAAAAGAGTGAAAAATATCAGTAAATACTTAACAAACAGTGAAACTAACAAAAAAGCTTTGTAAACAGTGAAAACAGCAATAACTTTTGATTTAACAGACACAGTGAAGCAGACAATTGCAGTACAACAATGTAGTTTAGTACACAGTAAATAAATACATTATTAAAGTAGGTAACAGACAATAAAAAGTGCAGTAAATAATAATCAAAAAACAGGCAACTCATTTTTGGAAGCTCAGAAGCCTCTAGTCATCTGGTATCTCATTTCAGAGTTGTGGCTGGTAGCCCACCTCATTTCAGCTCGATACAAATAAGCAGAGACCTGCTCAAAAGCATACCCTAAATGCAAGAAGTTAAAAACTTGAAAAAAAAACCTTTAGAAATATTTAAAAGGACTGATGAGGATGCTTATTCCAAGCCCTAGTCTGGCCTCCCTTTGCCAGACAGGTCCCAATCAGCACAATTCTCTCAAACAAGGGCAGATAGGCCCCTTCCAGTCCAAGATGGCCTGGAAAACATACTCAGAAGAAACAAATCATTACAAACAGTTCCAGAACCAGAAAACCTGTATCTGGACTATGCCGCACCTGCTAGTTACCCTAGTTTAGTGGGAAACACTAGAGAATGTTTAAAGGAGCAGAAAATAGCAGTGAGACACTAAAAAAGGTTAAAATAGCAGAAAATCAGCAAGAAGGTTTTGAAGACTGTTTTAAACTGTTAACAGATCATTTATTTAAACACTGCTTGGCAGGAAAACCAGAAAAAGGAGAACAGATCTTAAAAACACAGAAAATACCAGTAAATACTTAACAAATAGTGAAACTACCAAAAAACTCTCCCCGGGATTCATGAACCTTGCGCCAGGCGCACGCATGGCGTAGGCGCCACAACGCCAGACATGGCCGCCGAGCGATTCAGGTATGATCCAAAGCCACGTGCATCAGCGGCGCCGAGTTGCGCGCCCGGCGAGGTATGTTAAATACCCCATGTGCGGTGTTGCACCATGCAAATGAAGGCAAGTAGCGATTCAGGAAGTGGCGCAGGCGTAGCATAACACAACGGCAATGTAAACCAAAAAAAAACGGTTTACACATATCCAAACATGACATAGGAGTAACGGAAGGCTGCCAACGTCAGGTGTCATAGTGGTGCAACATGGTAATGTGGAAAGAAACCGAGAATGTCAAAAGAAAACATGCAGAAAATGTAAATAATGACATAAATGTTATGTACGCAAAAACCACAGCAGAGTCCCAGGACATGTCCGCGGAAGGTGAGGAACACTGAAGTAATATGACAATGCCATAAAAGAGCAGTATAAGACACATCAGCATCACAGCCACAATACACCATAGTATGAATGGAAAGCCACAACCACAGCGCAAGGGTTGTCAAGGAGTGGCGGCGGTGTCTGGCGCCGTAACCATGTATTAGTAGTCGATGCCATGCAAATGAGGCAGATAATACTGAATCACAAAACACCCACCGGTGTAAGGCTGCACCAAACGGCGCAGCGGTAATACACCGAGGAGTGGCCTACAGGGAATAGCTGTCAATCGCAGAGGGGTGTGACACTGTAGGAGGAAGCACATTGGAGGCCAGCAAACCTGGGCTGTACAATGCACATCACAGCATCAGGACCGGCGTGTGAGGAAAGAGATTCGCTGAGAGTACACAATGCGCGCACAGATGCATGTGCACGAGGATGACTACGCTCCCAAACCAGTCATGTGACGGCCGCCCCGTCAACAACCATGGATACAGGAAGGTGATGCGGAGAATATGAGGAAATGCGGAAGCAGTGTAACTGGAGTCGTAATGAGCAATTAACAGCAATCAACTCACGAAGGGCAATCGGAGCCAGCTGACAACTCTGCATGCAGAAACGTGCAAAACGGGAAAGGGGAGGCATATGAATGCAAAGAAAGTAGTGGATGTTGCAGAAATGCAAAGAGCGAAGAACCGATACAGCACAGCCAAGGAGAGAGTTAGCATAACGGTGGCGGCACACAAAATGCATGATATGCCATGTGCCTGCAGGATGCACTCCCATAAATAGTAGGTGCAACGTGCAGAAACAGTAAAGTAAGATGTAAAGCTAAACCAATGCAGGCAAGTGTAATGTAACACCAAAGGCAACAGCGTTGCAGTGCCAATGGTAAAACACGGAAGATAACCCACAGATACGGCAGCAGAGACACACCCAATGACATCACTGGGTGTACAGCACAACACTATAAAGTGGGAATGCACACAACAGACAGCGCAATTTCCCAAACGCTGCGCCTTACGGTGTAAACACACGGGGAACTTTTAAAATGTATATGTTGGGTGCTGCCGTGGACGTGATGTATCGGCATGTGGCAGAGACAGACGGAGTTGCGGAGGAGGGTGCCAACAACTACCGGAGGCCTCAGAGGAGAAGGAGAGTGTTCAGACCAAGGGTGACCTACCAGGGGCTGCAAGACCTGGAGATAGTAGAGTGTTACAGGGTGGACAGGGACACGTTACAGCAAATAGTGGAGCTGTGCCGGCCAAGCCTGAGAACAAGAGACAACAGAGGGGAGCCCATCCCAGTGGACACAAAGGTATGTGTAAGCCTGCGAATACTGGCAACAGGTTCCTTTCAAAGGCCAACCGGGGATATAATGGGCATCTCACAGGCATCAGCATCCAGGGTACTACACCAGTTTCTGGATGCCATGTTACGACATGCCCATGAGTACATATACTTCCCCAGATCTCAGGAGGAGTTGGCTAGCAATATGCGCCACTTCCACTGTGTGGCACAATACCCGGAGGTACTGGGTGCGATAGACTGTACGCACATAGAAATCAAGTCACCACCCGGTGAGCAGGGTAGACGCTACATAAACCGCAAGGGATACCCCTCCATCATTTGCCAGGTCATGTACAATGCGCAGGGCATTATCATGGATGTGTGTGCTGGCAGCCCTGGAAGCTACCACGACTCCCATATCTGGCATGCCTCACAGCTGTATCAGGTATTCGCCAGGGGGGACATCACACAAGGTCACCTTTTTGGGGATGCTTGGGCA